>NC_133326.1:276226584-276265267 GCF_042186555.1 Aquarana catesbeiana
ATTCCCCCTTAAATCAAGGTTCCCAGAACACCCCTTACATCAGATCCCCCCTTAAATCAGGATTCCACTTTACATTAGAGTCCACAGAGCTCCCCCTTACAGTGTAAGTGGAAATTCTGTGCAGACTCTGATGTAAGGAGGGCCTCTGTGCAGACTCTGATGTAAGGAGGGCCTCTGTGCAGATTCTGATGTAAGGAGGGCCTCTGTGCAGACTCTGATGTAAGGAGGGCCTCTGTGCAGACTCTGATGTAAGGAGGGCCTCTGTGCGGACTCTGATGTAAGGAGGGCTTCTGTGCGGACTCTGATGTAAGGAGGGCCTCTGTGCGGACTCTGATGTAAGGAGGGCCTCTGTGCAGACTCTGATGTAAGGAGGGCCTCTGTGCGGACTCTGATGTAAGGAGGGCCTCTGTGTGGACTCTGATGTAAGGAGGGCCTCTGTGCAGACTCTGATGTAAGGATGTGCGGACTCTGATGTAAGGAGGGCCTCTGTGCAGACTCTGATGTAAGGATGTGCGGACTCTGATGTAAGGAGGGCCTCTGTGCAGACTCTGATGTAAGGAGGGCCTCTGTGTGGACTCTGATGTAAGGAGGGCCTCTGTGCGGACTCTGATGTAAGGAGGGCCTCTGTGCAGACTCTGATGTAAGGAGGGCCTCTGTGCGGATTCTGATGTAAGGAGGGCCTCTGTGCGGACTCTGATGTAAGGAGGGCCTCTGTGCGGACTCTGATGTAAGGAGGGCCTCTGTGCGGACTCTGATGTAAGGAGGGCCTCTGTGCGGACTCTGATGTAAGGAGGGCCTCTGTGCGGACTCTGATGTAAGGGGGGGGGGCTCTGTGCAGACTCTGATGTAAGGGGGGGGCTCTGTGCAGACTCTGATGTAAGGGGGGGGGCTCTGTGCGGACTCTGATGTAATGGGGACCTCTGTGCAGACTCTGATGTAATGGGGACCTCTGTGTGGACTCTGATGTAATGGGGACCTCTGTGTGGACTCTGATGTAATGGGGACCTCTGTGCGGACTCTGATGTAATGGGGACCTCTGTGCGGACTCTGATGTAATGGGGACCTCTGTGCGGACTCTGATGTAAGGGGGAACCTCTGTGTGGACCAAAGTTAATCCCAAAAGCCAAAGTTCAGGGTTATAATTTATTATTTTCTTCTTATTTATGTTTGCGTTAATATTCACTTATTTAATAATATTCACTTGTTATCTTAATATTATAGAAAATACTCTATTCAATAAATATTGTTTGAACCTCATTCTGTTCTATATTGTTGTACTTATTCGTTGACTGTTTTGTTTAAAGGAGGGAGGATTGTATTGGGAGCACTAAAGTTTCAGGTGTGACTGTGTGGCAATGGCAAATGGTTTACATAGCTCACGGCATCACGGGTCAGGTAGAGGGCCCCTTAGCAGAATTTTGCTTAGAGCCCCAGGGAGGTCAGGATCGGCACTGATTGGATCAAATGACAATCGGTTGGAAATGGACATGCAGTTAATTTTTATCCGACCACCCCATAGAGAGCAGCGGGCTGTGTCTGTACCTGTCATCTGCCTGCTCAGTGGGGATCAGCGGAGAGATCCCCCACTAAACAGGCAGATACGCTTGGATGGATTCCGCCCCCGTGTGGAAGGGGCCTTAGTCTATGGTTGTCCAGATGTAAACAGACTTGCAGCAGATTACCTCCGAACCGGTCTAGGTCTGGGGAAAAAAAGGAAAAGGTATGCATCCTTCTCCGCATCTAAACATGATGGATCAGAAGTAGCCTGAATTGTAATATATTGTTGCAAGTCTGTTTTCATCTGGCTGATCACATATCCAACATGAGTCCAGAAAGCCGCAGTTTGTAAATGCACAAAAAACTTAATGGGCACAGATTTGCCATGTTCTGCTCTGATTCAGCAGGGGACCAGTTCCGGGCCAGAGAGTGCCTGTGTTAAAGGGGCCTTACAGGTGCACCCATTTTAAGAAAAAAAGATCATCAGCAGTTCAAGGACTGATCGTTCAGTGCCCCCAACACTGTAACCATGGCGTCTTGCACCGCTCCCAGTCACTGTTTACAATTGGGAGTCGCTGGGCACCAAATCACATCATCACTGTGAAAGCCAGTCACAGAGTTCACATGATCAGGAAATGTAATGCTTCTGGCCCTACAACCTTTTACCACATGACCACCGAAAGGTTTTTACCCACTACATGACCAGGGCATTTTTTACTATTCAGCATTGTGCTTCTTTAACTGGCAGTTGTGCAGTCATGCAAATGACATTTTTATAATTTTTTACACAATAGAGCTTTCTTTTGGTGGTATTTAAACACTACTGGGTTTTTTATTTTTTACTAAATAAATGGAAAAATACAGAAACTGAAAAATGTTTTCTGTTTTTTCATGTTTCTGTTTTAAAATTTTGCAAACAATCTTTAATCCTACATTTAGGCTAAAGTGAATTTTGCTACATTTCTTGAAAATATGAAAATACCGGTAACCCAAATCAGTGTATATTATTTAGTCTGTAGGAAAGTTATAGAGTCTACAAACGATGGTATATGTGTGTGTGTGTGTGTGTGTGTGTGTGTGTGTGTGTGTGTGTGTGTATATATATATATATATATATATATATATATATATTTGAAAGTTGGCCAATCCTGATATAGTCATTTATTCATTCATGACCGTCATTTCTTGAAGCCCTAAAATGCCAGGACAGTACAAATACCCACCAAATAACCATTTTTTGAAAAGTAGGCCATCTGAGGTATTTAGTAAAAGGCATGGTGAGTTTTTTTTAAGTTGTAATTGTCACATTTTTTTGGAAAAATTGAGACATTAATTTTTTATTTCCCCACAATTTGTATTTGTTACATACTGTCACCAAGTGCAGTACAACATGACCATATGACTGGTGTCACAGTGATCAGGGATAAATACATTTTCATTCAAATTTTTAACATTTTTTTTTTTTCTTTTTTTTACCATTTTTGTAATACCTTTTTATCAGAGTAGTTCAGGATCTAGTCTGGGCTGGTGAACAGGGTTTTTTTTTACACTGTTATTGCTTATAACAGTGATGATCACTGTTTTAAGCAATGGTTTTAGCTGTCATGAATGGCTTATATGCATGAGTGCTATTGTGATCTGTAATCACCCTCATTCCGCTAACAACTTCTACCTGGCTTTATCTGGATCTGGGGACTTCAACCATCTTGATTGCCACCACAAGATAAAATGACTCCCACTGCATGCGCAGCTCAGTGTACTTTCTAAAGTATATTTAGAATAGCTTTTTTTTCTCAGAAAATAGGTGCGGGAACTCCCCCTTTTAGAGTTACCCCTTGTTTCCACCCCAACCTACCTGTGGGCACCGTTCTTTGGTTCCACCCCCTACCTACCTCTCAGTACTGCCCCTTTTTTCGAGAATACAGAACCAAATAACATTTGTGGTACTAACTCATTTGTTTGTACTTTGTTAATAACAAGAAAAGCAGTAAAATAGATCCCCTGCAGCCAACAACAATAGACACCTCCAGCAACAATGGACCACCTGCAGCAAAATACCCCCCAACAATATGGCAGCAACAACAGATCTCCCCACACAGAAAGCATCAATAGATCCTCCAGCAGCCAGCTACAATAGACTGCTCCCTCAACAATAGATGTCGCCCAGCAACCTAAGACCAATCCCAGCAACAATTGATCCCCCGCCAGTAACAATAGACCCCCCCCCCCCCCCCCCCCCCCAGCAGCCAGCATCAACAGACACTGTAGCACAACCCAGAACCCCTTGCCATTACATACATTCAGTGTTGGAGGTGCTGGAACTGCGTTCCCCCTTGTTCCTTTTGAAAAAAAAAAGCCCTGATATTGAGAACAGGTTTGTAGGTGCATCAAAAGAAAAGGTAGGCAGTCTTAGACCCCCATACACACTATTAGATTTTCTGCAGATTTTTGTCTTCAGATTTACCAAAACCATATAATATGAACTTTAATGCCGCGTACATACGATGGATGGTTTTCCCGACGGAATTCCGCTCAAGCTTGCCTTGCGTATGCACGGTCACACACAAGTTCTCTGAACTCTCGACCGTCAAGAACGTGGTGACGTACAACACTACAACGAGCCGAGAAAATGAAGTTCAATACTTCTGAGCATGCGTCGAATTGTTTCTGAGCATGCGTAGGAATTTTGTGCGTCGAAATTTGTACAGACAATTGCATTTTCGGATAGGAACTTCCGACCGAAAAATTGAGAACCTGCTCTCAATCTTTTGCTGGTGGGAATTCCGCCAGCAAAAGTCCGATGGAGCATACACACGGTCGCATTTTCCGACCAAAAGCTCTCATCGGTCTTTTGCTGGCTGAATTTCCAATCGTGTGTACGGGGCATAAGAGTTTCAATTTGTATGCAATCAGGCAGACCCTTGTAGTGCTTTGGTAAATATGAAGACAAAAATCTGCATAAAATCTAATAGTGTGTATGCGGTCTTACAGTTGGTGTTCTTGAGAAAGTAGCTACTTCCTGAATAGAAGTCTGTCACCCTGCAAGCCTACAGCAGGCGTCACTAAATGACGGACCACAGTCCAGACATGGACCGAGTGAAAGTCCAGTCCGGACCGCGGCCGCACCACCCAGCAGCCTGAGTGGACTCCTCTTCTCCCGCTGCTGCAGCTGTTAAGGATCACTGCCCTGTACAGGGCGGGAGGAATGGCAGGGTAGACCTGGACGCCCGAGGGTGGGAATTCAGGAAGAGTGGAAGGTCTACAGGGGGAGAGGCAGCTGCCCAACCCCTCCCTCCAAATGCATTTGACGGCCGCTGAACCCACAGCAAGAAGGACCCGGACCCCCCCCCCCCGCATGCACCTGCCCACCACCGCCACCGCTGTGGAAGTCACAGCAGAGACTGTAATGTGAGAAAGGGGAGCTGTGATATGTGGAAGCTGTTATGTGAGAGATGGGCTGTGATGGGATATGGGGGGGCTGTGATGTGAGGGGAAGCTGTGATATTGGGGGGCTGTGATCTGAGGGGGGGGGGTTATGATATGGGGGGCTGTGATATGAAGGGTTTGTGATGTCAGGAGGAGGTCTGGATGTCAAGAGGGCGTGAGCTGTGATGTGGGGGGTTGTGATTGCAGACGGGACTGTGATTGCAAGGACAACTGTGGTGTAAGAAAGGGGAGCTGTGATGTTATATGGGCTGTGATGTTATATGGGGGAAATGTTATATTTCATGTTGTACAAATAAGCCTATTTACTTTGGTAGTAACAGGAGAGCATTTTTTTAAATTATATTATAAATGTACCAAAGTTCAAATACTGCAGACATTGGAAAGTGCACTACGGGCTTGGCATTCTGACTTTTTTTTTTTTTACAAGGAACAGCCTATGTGTTGTTGGTGAGAGGTATCTGTAAAGATGTCTGTCTGAAAAAAAAAATGCCAGAAAAATGTATTGTACATTATACATTACAGCGCTACCTTAATATGAGTGGATGGGTTTCTGCTTTTGCACCCTAAATTGATTAATTTTCAAGAACAATCTTGGTGGCACTAAACAAGCCTCAACCACTTGATTTAACAGTGAAGGTTTAAAGTGTGTCTACGGTCAAAATGTAAAATCATATATACATTTTCACATAGTATTTCAATCATTTCTAGCCTACTCCTATTAAACTGAACAATCTTGAAGTTTTTTTAACAGGCTCTGAGAAACACAGAGCTGAGGCTATGAGTGAGTATTCTGTACACTAACATTTGCTCAGCTGCAACAAAAACTGTATTTTGTGTAATGTGATTATTTTCTATGATCATAAGCACCATCTAGTGGCCATAATGCGGTATTTTTCCTGAAATACCTCAATCAGGAGAAATACCAGATTGTGGCCACTAGATGGTGCTATCATAGGTAATCCTATAACATAAATTCATATCACATAAAATTTGACAATTTTCTTGTTGCAGCTGTGCAAATGTTAAATAAATGGAAACTGACCCCTTAGTGAAGTGAAAACTTTAGTTACATGCAGTAACTGAGATGATTTTAATGCATATCTTTAAATCTGAGTTTTTGTGATTCTATGACATAGGAAAGCTGACACTTATTTACAACTGCCAATCTTCAACGGTATATAAAAAAAAAAAAATGTAGGTGCCCTTTTGAAGATTTTTTTTTTTCATATGCATTATGACTCTGAAACACTTTTATCTGGTATCCGGTAGCAAGCCGAGCTCCACAGAAATGTTACTGACCACCAAACAATATAATGATTAGGGAAAATGTTTGTAGTTTAGCCGGTTAAAAATGGAAGGTCAGCCTTTTATATTCAGTACAATTGAAAACACATGCTCTGTGGTTGCTCGTAATGAGGTTATACACATTGTTAAAAAGACAACTGTCTATTTTGTACATTCATCCTTTATTAGTAAAAGTAAAGACCTAAGAACAGGTTTCTTTGCCGCACACCCACTATTGTGTAATGCCTCTTGTTTTGGAAACATATATTGTATTTCTGACAGCGAGGCAGTAGACTATGCTCTGTAGACGTTCGATCACTATTGTAAGGTAACAGGTTAATCCTGTTTATGGTCTTAGCGATGAGGTCACTGTAACCATAGATAACCTTGTATTTACCCAAAGACATTATGTGATTGAAACAGGGTGGAAAAGAGAAAAAAAAAACTAAGTGCCTGTCAAAGTTTGACAGCTACGCAATGTGTGCTGTCTGTTCTCCTCATTAACTATAAATGCGCCTGTAGGGTGTGGAAATATTCTTCTTAATTTATGATTATGAATATTGTTATACCTGATATCATTTGTATCTCTGTTCAGCTGCTGTCATGACACACACACATACACACACACACATACACACACACACACACACGGCTACCAAGCTGTATTGTTAGGATGGTGACACTGCTTTTCCCTACTGCAGCTTGCAACACCCTGTGCCATTTGTCTGCTGTACAGGGGATTGTGGAAAGATAATATATAGAAAGGAAGTTATGCTGGCAGTACTTTTAAAATAATGTTTAAAGTGGAGTTCCAGGCTATATCCATAGCTCCCAACTGTCCCTGATTTTGCGGGACTCTCCCTGATTTGGAACAAAGTCCCTCTGTCCCTACAGGGGGGTGTGTCCTATGCCTACATACTTTTGCTAATAGGTGTCCCTCGTTCCCTTCTCAATAAGTTGGGAGGTATGTATACTTGACTGATCTTAAAAATGGTCCCTCCCTTAACATCTACTTACCTGCTCTAATCTAGTCACGTGATACGTCTCCCCTGTGTAAGCCAGCGGCAGCTGCAGGGGAGAGGACAGAGCAATCGACAACAGCTGGTAATGTCTGAGAGTGGTGATGTCATCCATAGGCTTCTTTGGACCATCCGTTGTTGGAGCATCCTCTCTTCCTAGCAGCTGACACAGCAGGCCGGATGACGTGATTGGACCGGAGCGCCCTGAAAATAGGTAGGTATATGCATTTTTCTTACACAGGTTAGTCAGCATAGGTGTTAGGAGGAGGGAGAGGGAATAATTTTAGATTAGCCTTGCATAGCCTGGTATAACACTTTAATGAGTACATAATTGGACTAAAGGCCGTTTTTAATATACAACTAAAGTAATTTTTGTATGCAAAACTGATAAACCGTTAAATAAAACCTATACTTTATAAGAAAATGTCATAATAAAGTATAAATAATGTTTCAGATATATAAATCTAAAGTCCGGATTTGGGAGCCCCACCCCTAGTTAAGTTTGCCACTGGAGATTTGGGGGGGGGGGGGGGGGGGCGGAACCTTGACACCCTGAGCTAACAGGAAGTGATTGAATGACACTGGGTTTCATTCAACCCAAAAGAGGAGTGGCACCGCATTGTTGGATCAGTAAGTCTGCAGGGGACAGCACTAGAGACCGGGTGGGCATAGCAGTTGGAGCTGCTTTTATCTTATTTGGTTGATTGGGCTTTAATATACAATTACACAAACAAAAAATGTTCAAAATTTTCCATTTTAGCAAAGCAGTATTATTTTTACTGTTCTACTTTAATACATGGGAAGGAGAATCTGCCCTAAAAGCACTAATATTTGGTTATCTTTATAATTTATTTGAATTGATTGGTTGGTGGAGTAATGAACTAGCCAATTATGTCCCGGATATAAAAGGTAACCAAATAACGCAGGCTCTGCTTTTATCTTACTACGATTTATGGAGCTTTGATCTCAATGTAAAGGTATTGTCAGAACTATTTGGTTGGAGGAAAGGGTGGTGACAGAATTATATATCAGTGAATGGTAGGAATCTGACCTTGAGGCAGAGAGAAAGGAACTACCCTAATGACTAAGGATGATAATGAGAAAACTAGGTAATGATTATGTATAGCATTGATGACAGTACTATATTCATTATACTCATTAGAGATCACAGGAGGAATGCATGTATCTTTCCAATCTAAGTTTCATATAACTATTAATTTAAAATTATTATAAAATGACCAAATTAAATTTGGTAAATTAGTTCACCTTTACCAAAAAAATGACCATGCAGATAAGAGATGTCGATAGATAAAAACAAACTGCGCAGCTTTCAGCAAAATTGTATAATACCCTTGTTATACAGTAGGTGTAGGCCATTTACATACCTCATGAAGCATGACTGGAAAACTCCCATGATGTCGCTTAGAGAGATCCAGCTGTTACTGTTCACTTTCTCAATCACAGGAGTGAGCTCTTATTCTAATTCTCCTCCCCCTTTACACACACATGCACGCACGAGCGCGCGCACACACAGACAGACACACACACACGTTCTTTCTCTCCCCTGATGCAGTAGCTCTGACCGTTTGAGAGCTTACTCTTGTGAAAGTGAACAGTAATAGCTGGGCTTCTCTTGGCCAACGTCTGTAGCAACATCCTGAGAGTTTTCACAATCAGGCTTCGTAAGGGACGTAAATGGCCTACACCTATAGCAAAGGCATTATTAATTTGGTAAAGGTGAACTAACCCTTTCAAGCTGAGCTCCAGTCAAACCGTTAACTTCATCAAAGCGATCCTTTTTTACCAGGTAAGAATATCTATTTATGTCCATCCAAGGTTTACAGAGATCTACCACACAGCACCATCCTGTCTGACAGGGCAAAAGACCTAATTCTTTTTCTGCTACAGTTAGGCTGGGTTCACATATATGCGGATTGGAAATAGACATGTGCAATCCCTTTCGTAACGAATCGAAATTTGGCCGAATTTTGCATCTTTCGGACATTCGGATGCATCCGAATGTCTGAATAAAAAAATAACAAATTTCAACTAATAAGAAAGAAATTATAGTGAATATAACGAATGAATTCGACATGATTCGGTAATTCGTTAAAGATCTAATGAAACAAAAGGTCAACTCAAAGTAAATCTTACAGTCCAATCAGCTGATTAATTTTGTGCTGGAGGTTGGATTTAGGCTCGGTTCACACAGGGACGATTTGTCAGGCGACCTAGTCGCCTGACAAGTCGCCTCCCGTTCTGTGCTATGGAACCGTTCTAAGGGGAGCGACGCAAGTCGCTCCGACTTAGAAAAAGGTTCCTGTACGACTTTGGGGGCGACTTGCATAGACTTCTATACAGAAGTCGTTTTGCAAGTCGCCCGGGCAGTCGTGTGCAGGTCGCCTCGGTGAGGCGACCTGCAAGTCGTGCCGCCTCTGGTGTGAACCGAGGCTAAGTGCATTCCTGAGAACTGAGTGAGAAGGGTATTGTATTGTATTTGAGCAGAGGAGAAGAGATATTGTCATTGTGTGTGTTAATAGATTCAATAAACAAACGACTTTTCAACTACGAATCATTATCACGAATATATATACATACATAAATATTGAATTTCAACTAATACGAAAGAAATTATAGTGGATATAATGAATGAATTCGACATGATTCGAGATTCAGTATAACGAATATCGACACTCTACGAATAATAACGAATTATCCGAAAACGAATTAACGTAACATAATGAATATAACAGATCGAAATTATGTATTTTACGAATTACAACAAACCGAAACTGAACTAAATTTCCCGTTGCACACAAGTCTAATTGGAAAGTGGGTTTCCCTCTCATCCAATTCGCATGACAGGCGAGTGTGAACGGTTCTCAATGCAGCCAGTTCACACAGGTTCAGGACAGCCGCAGGCCAGATTGTAGAAGGGTCCTGCTCGTCTCTGGGTCCGGTTTAGGTGCCAATTCAGGCAAAAATTTGCAGTTGAATTGCACTTGAACCGCTATACCAGGCCCCATGCTGTGAACTGCGGCCACACTTATGTGAACCCGGCCTTAAAGTGGTTATAAACCATAAACATGAAATCCGGACAAAGCATACATTATCCCTCTATAGTGTGTACTTGTCATTTCTGTCTGCAGCTTCCTTCCTCTATCAGCATGAGTCACTTCTGACAAGTTTTCCTGATAACAAGAGAAAAATGGTGATGGGAGGAACCTCTAGCTGTTTGCCAGCCTCAACTCTATTGCTGTGAGCTGTGTGAAGGGGGTGTATCCAGGGAGAAGAAACAGAGAGATTGTTCCCTTTGTACAGATCCTTGTGTTTGTCAACACAGGGCTCTGGGCTGCGATTGGACACAGCTGCTCAGCAGGTCCTGGCTATGAATCATTGGCTGGGACATGCTGACAAATTCCCACTGTGTATAATACCAGTGGGTATCAGGGGTGGAGGGCCTGTATGAGCCTTCCAACTGCAGGTGGTTAATCCAAGACAAAGAACTCTGAAAATACTTACCTTTCCTGTTGCTTGCGCCTCTGAACTCCGCTCCATTTAGTAGAAATCGGAAGAGAAACTGACACTTCCATGAAGGTCTATCTCCTAAATCCCCCACAGCTCTCACTGGTTCCTCCTGCTGACCTCAATGTCATTACTGTATCCTGTAATAGGTGGAGGTCAGAAGGCATAACCAATGAGAGCTGCAGAGGACCCTGGAGATTGATTCCCAAAAGTTTGTTTTTTCTGTGGACTTCAGTCCAAGAAAAGAGCAGAGAGCTTAGCACCGTGGAAAGCAGAAGTGTTGTTTTTTTTTTTTTTTTTTGTTTACAGGCACGTCTTGGGATAATTTATATACTCTAGCAACATGGCCCCTTAAAGTGGTTCTACAGCCCAAACATTTTTTACTTTTTTGCCTTCCTTGTAATAGGGTCAAAAATGTTCAGCATAACTTCTGTGGATAAAACATGGTCTATGAATGAAAAATGGACAGAAGATGAATGAATGGAGGTCTGCCCCCTCCATTCATAGATCGTGTTTCATTTATATGTAGCCCCCTGTTCCTAAAAATGGGGCTATAGTGTAAATTTAGTTTTTGGCTGAGCTGTAAACAGCTCAGATTTGATTGTATATTTGGTTCTGTTCTAAACTTGGCTGAGTTGTGCATTTCCCACTGTTGCCAGTAGGTGTCACTGGGACCACAGTACAGTGTGAGAATTACAACTAGGTTGAGCTGTGATGAATATTCTTTTTCTGGAAACAGCCCAGTAGGAGGTGCTTGGCCGCTGTGCATTCTGGGAAGGGGTATTTATTGGACAGATGCCATGTGCTCTTAATCATTCGTTACCTTGGGGCCCTCCTGACCTGAGGATGTGCTGCTGCAAGTTCTGCAGTAGGCCCAGAAGCCTGTCTGGGGCCTACTAATCCTGAGGTGGTCCTTAGGCTGTCTTGCCTGCGTGGAAGAAGACGAGCCAAGCTGAGGAGGTCCAGGGGAGGACCCTTGCTGGAGAGAGCCAGGATGAAGGCTGGTCTCTCAGGAGGGTCTGGTGACTCGTTTGGAGGATGCACCTATATCTAAACTACCCTTACAGTACCGCCGGGACGGCTTAAAGGTTTTGGTACTGTCAAGCTGTTCTACAATCTAATCAAGGTAACTAGCTCCTGGCTGCTAAGTCTGTGAGAGAGACTTATCCAAGAGTGCTACTGGCTGCTAAGTCTGTGAGAGAGACTTATCCAGACATTCCACCGGTTGCTAGGTCTGTGTGAGAGACCTATCCAGGTATCCAAGATCTTATAAAGGAAAGCTGTTTTGCCTTTGGATTCAAGGAGTCTGTAAGTGATCTGCTAAAAAGGTTATCTGAAACTTCCTCTAACCCTCTCTCCTACTACTTTTCTCAAGTTCTCATTAAAGCATTGAAAAATACCTAAAGTGACGGGTGCCTTAATTCTGTTCAACTTCCCGTTATAGCCATGGACTTAGCTCTGGGGTGAATGTAAGCTCGCTCCCTGTAGCTGGAGGTACCTTTTTGCTCCCAGTAAACCCAGGGGGGTGCGCTACACATAGAAGCTGTAGTATTGGCTTCTATGAATGGAGGAGTTGAGTAGTAAAGGTGGACATAGTCGGAGGAGGGCCTGTTACTGCTCCCTTAGTTTTATTAACCCCGCTGCACCGGGAGAATATGACAACAGAGTAGGATTGGGGACGCAGCAGCACAAGGAACACATCACGTTGAGGGTAAAATCCCTTGTGCTGATTATTTAAGTTAACTTAAATTGGTTGTAAAGGCAGAAGGTTTTTTCTATCTTTTAATGCATTCTCTGCATTAAGATAAAATCTTTCTGTGTGCAGCAGCCCCCCTAATACTTATCTGAGTCCATCTGGATCCAGCGATGTTGTACAAGAGACTCGGCTGTCCGGGACTCTCCCTCCCGATGAGACACCGCAGCGGGAACTGTCAATCAAAGTCAGCCAATTAGGAGAGAGAGGGGACAGGGCCGAGTTGCAGCTCCAGGTTTGAATGGATACCGGGAGCTGTGACTCGGCTCGGCTTGGGTGCCCCCCATAGCAAGCTGCTTGCTGTGGGGGCACTCAGCAGAAGTGGGACCTGAGAAGAGGAGGACTCTCTGTGCAAAACCACTACACAGGGCAAGTATGTATAACATGTTTGTTATTTTCATACAAAAAGAACACGAGACTTTAGTATCACTTTAAGCTTTAAAGCTATCTAAGTTCTGTAAATAGAGTAGGCCTCCAGTGATACCACATTATGTAGACTGATGGTTGTGTAATGGTGAATCATAGTCCCGTACACATTCTGAGGTATGCAATTATTGCATAAGGAAAATGAGGTCATTCCAGACCAAGAACTGACTTGAAGACGATTTCTTGCCAAAGTATGCAGAGACCTGCCTTTGCCTGTAAACATGTATTTGTCTTTTTTAAATATACAATACTGGAATAAATAGATGTTTCCTCACACCAGAGGAGAGCATAGTAAAATAACAATGACATCCATTGCTGAGCTTTCCTTGAAGACACAAGTTCCATCACTGACATGCTGTTCTATTGGCTTTAAGCCTAAAAAATGATGTATTGCAGCTTACCAATCCTTAGATGAGGTTCCTGCATTCATTGTTTTCTTTATTTTCATCTGGTAATCCTGCAAATAAACGTCTTGTTCCTGGGTGGCTGCTCTCACTCACTTCGCTGTATCTCTGGAGTGAGCCATTGTCACACAGGCTCAACATATTGAGAAATGGCCTACACAACTGATGTAACTGTACTTTTAACCTCAGTCAATTCTTACAAGCAGGGGCATTTCAATGCAAAAAAGCATTCATGCACTTTTTTTGCCCTTAAATTATTTTTCTTGTGCTTGTGTTTTTTTTTTTTTTTTTTGTACTTATAACCCCAGTAAGGCCTTGTTCGTGCAGGTGGTTAAAACAGGCCGTTGGCCCACATTTTTACCGCCCATCAAAATCCTGGACGTTGCTCCCATACTATCTTCTGAAAAGTGATCAAACGTAGATGGCTTTTTAGAACGCAGTAGATACTGCCTTCTCTTTGAACTGCATTCATCTGGTGTGATAGTTATTTCCTAATACGTATTTCACATCATTACTGTTGAGCACCTTCCTATATGGTATGAAGGATCTGGTTTTTCTACTGGATTCCAAATGCATCTTCCCCTCTTCATCTCCATTATGATGGCCATACATGCTTCGGCAAATTATCAGTTTTTGATCAACCTCTTCTGATAGGGATAATTGATCTATAATCAACAACCCATTTGATCGATATACCACACACGGGCAAGTGGATTTCAATCAATATTTAAAACGTTTGTTAGCCCAATATTTCATATTCCTGATATGTGGATGCTGTACCATGTACTTGTATGGAAAAGTATCCTGTTCTCCTTTATATTGCTTCCTTTGTGTGAAATCCCTGGTGTTCCTGACAAATCCCTCTGTTATTAAAAACTGACCACACTAAGCAGGAGAACACAGCATGGTCAGTTCTCTAGCTATGTTGGGAACTCAGTATGCTCTCCTCCAATGATCAGACTTGTCCTGACACACCTCCACTGCACAGCCATTCACTGGGAAGCTCAGTGTCTGCTGCTTTTCCTCCTTCCCCTAGCTTTTATTCAGCCGAGAACAGAGGAAGTGTGATCATATTTATATTCTTATCATATTTATAATGTTGTTTTTACATCTATACAAAAATGTTTTGAATTTTTTATTTCTTTTTTAAACTGAATGGGTTGTTTTACAAGGTTATCGTTTACAATCACTTTACGATACGATTAATAAAATATTATCATAAATTATATTATCATTAATTATCACATAATCTGAGCGCATACGATTGTATTCATGAACAAAGTATCTCAGTGCTAGAAATCAATGCAAAATGATGGGTAAATTTTCGCCATGGCCAATTGACTTAGTTTGTTTGTATCTAATCTAAATTGAGCCTTTATTGATCAGAAGAGAAATTATGGCTGTTCAATTGTATGCGGATTCAGTCTTTGGATTGAATTACACATTGATCTGATAATGAAGTTAACCACCATTACATGTAGTAGGGGGAGTAGTAGTTTAAAGAAGAAAGATAACATTGTGCTTTCAGCTCAGCTCACAGAAAGTGACAAGGTCACTAGCAGATCAACAGATATATTCCATACTTGATTATTACACTTTTAACTAGACTTACAAAATGTCCCCTCTCCTCTCCTAACACCCATTTTGACTAACCTGTGTTAAAATGATGTACAGTGCCTTGAAAAATTATTCATACCCCTTGATATTTTCCACATTTTGCCATGTTACAACCAAAAACGTAAATGTATTTTATTGGGATTTTATGTGATAGACCAACACAAAGTGGCACATAATTGTGAAGTGGAAGGAAAATGATAAATGGTTATCAAAATTATTTTACAAATAAATATATGAAAAGTGTGGTGTGCATTTGTATTCAGCCCCATTTTTACTCTGATACCCCTAACTAAAATCTAGTGGAACCAATTTCCTTCAGAAGTCATCTGAATAGTAAATAGAGTCCACCTGTGTGTAATTTAATCTCAGTCTAAATACAGCTGTTCTGTGAAGCCCTCAGAGGTTTGTTAGAGAACCTTAGTGAACAAACAGCAACAGGAAGGCCAAGGAACATACCAAACAAGTCAGGGATAAAATTGTGAAGAATTTTTAAGGGGTCGTAAACCCTCAATGTTTTTCACCTTGCATTCTATACATTAAGGTGAAAAACCTTTTGTGGTGCAGCCCCCCTTTTACTTACCTGAACCCGATCGTTCCAGCGACGGGGATGAGCAAAGCAACTCCAGCTGCTGTCTCGGGTCCTCATTGGCTAAATTGATAGCAGCAGGAGCATTGGCTCCCGCTGCTGTCAATCAAAGCCAGTGACATGGGATCGGGGGGGCGAGGCCGAATCCTGCTGTCTGTGTCAATGGACGGAGCAGCGGGACTCAGAGCACGCCCACACGACTGCCCCCAGGGAATGCGGGTCTCCGAGGGGGCACTCGAGAAGAGGAGGATCGGGGCCCCTCTCTGCAAAACCCTTGCACAGAGGTAAGTATAACATGTTTGTTATTAAAAGAAAAAAAAAAAAAAAAAAAAAAAAAAGATTAAGGGGTTGTACTGTAATCGGGGCACTGATAATCAGTGTCCTGATTACTTGTACAGTCTTCCATGCGAGTTGATGCCGCTGATCGCCTCTCCTCTCCTCACACACATTAACAGGTGATTGGCTGTGATTGAACACAGCCGATCACATGGGTAAGGAGCCTTGCCATCGGCTTTTTACCTAAATTGGGGACAGTACGCCCCCGCGGGTGCGATGCCATATGCATATCATGGGTACGCGATGGTGACACTGGGGCCATGTTCAGGGTGCAGAGTTTAGGAGTGCGCCACGTACAGAGTTTAGGAGTGTGCTATGTACAGGGTGCAGAGTTCAGGAGTGTGCCAGGTGCAGAGTTCAGGAGTGTGCCAGGTGCAGAGTTCAGGAGTGTGCCAGGTGCAGGAGTGTGCTATGTACAGGGTGTAGTGTTCAGGAGTGTGCCAGGTGCAGAGTTCAGGAGTGTGCTATGTACAGGGTGCATAGTTTAGGAGTGAGCCAGGTGCAGGGTGCAGAGTTTAGGAGTGCGCTATGTACAGGGTGCAGAGTTCAGGGGTGCGCCAGGCGCAGAGTTCAGGAGTGCACCTGGCGCAAAGTTCAGGAGTGCGCCAGGGACAGGGTGCAGAGTTCAGGAGTGTGCCTGGAGCAGAGTTAAGGAGTGCACAGTGTGCAGAGTTCAGGGGTGTGCCTGGAGCAGAGTTCAGGGGTGTGCCTGGAGCAGAGTTCAGGGGTGTGCCTGGAGCAGAGTTCAGGGGTGTGCCTGGAGCAGAGTTCAGGGGTGTGCCTGGAGCAGAGTTCAGGAGTGTGCCTGGAGCAGAGTTCAGGGGTGTGCCAGGTACAGGGTGCAGAGT
This sequence comes from Aquarana catesbeiana, assembly GCF_042186555.1. Classification (NCBI taxonomy): domain Eukaryota; kingdom Metazoa; phylum Chordata; class Amphibia; order Anura; family Ranidae; genus Aquarana; species Aquarana catesbeiana. The sequence goes on from NC_133326.1 coordinate 276,243,327, forward strand.
TCAGGGGTGTGCCTGGTGCAGAGTTCAGGGGTGTGCCTGGTGCAGAGTTCAGGGGTGTGCCTGGTGCAGAGTTCAGGGGTGCACAGGGCGCAGAGTTCAGGAGTGTGCCTGGCGCAGAGTTCAGGAGTGTGCCTGGCGCAGAGTTCAGGAGTGTGCCTGGCGCAGAGTTCAGGAGTGCAAAGGGTGCAGAGTTCAGGGGTGTGCCTGGAGCAGAGTTCAGGGGTGTGCCTGGAGCAGAGTTCAGGGGTGCACAGGGTGCAGAGTTCAGGGGTGTGCCTGGTGCGGAGTTCAGGGGTGTGCCTGGTGCGGAGTTCAGGGGTGTGCCTGGTGCGGAGTTCAGGGGTGTGCCAGGTGCGGAGTTCAGGGGTGTGCCAGGTGCAGAGTTCAGGGGTGTGCCAGGTACAGGGTGCAGAGTTCAGGAGTGTGCCTGGTGCAGAGTTCAGGAGTGTGCCAGGGTGCAGAGTTCAGGAGTGTGCCAGGGTGCAGAGTTCAGGAGTGTGCCAGGGTGCAGACTTCAGGAGTGTGCCAGGGTGCAGAGTTCAGGGGTGTGCCTGGTGCAGAGTTCAGGATTGTGCCTGGTCCAGAGTTCAGGAGTGCACAGGGTGCAGAGTTCAGGAATGCACAGGGTGCAGAGTTCAGGAGTGTGCCTGGTGCAGAGTTCAGGGGTGTGCCAGGTACAGGGTGCAGAGTTCAGGAGTGTGCCTGGTGCAGAGTTCAGGGGTGTGCCTGGTGGAGAGTTCAGGGGTGTGCCAGGTACAGGGTGCAGAGTTCAGGGGTGTGCCTGGTGGAGAGTTCAGGGGTGTGCCAGGTACAGGGTGCAGAGTTCAGGAGTGTGCCTGGTGCAGAGTTCAGGGGTGTGCCTGGTGCAGAGTTCAGGGGTGTGCCTGGTGCAGAGTTCAGGGGTGTGCCTGGTGGAGAGTTCAGGGGTGTGCCAGGTACAGGGTGCAGAGTTCAGGAGTGCACAGGGTGCAGAGTTCAGGGGTGTGCCTGGTGGAGAGTTCAGGGGTGTGCCAGGTACAGGGTGCAGAGTTTAGGAGTGTGCCTGGTGCAGAGTTCAGGGGTGTGCCTGGTGGAGAGTTCAGGGGTGTGCCAGGTACAGGGTGCAGAGTTCAGGGGTGTGCCTGGTGGAGAGTTCAGGGGTGTGCCAGGTACAGGGTGCAGAGTTCAGGAGTGTGCCTGGTGCAGAGTTCAGGGGTGTGCCTGGTGCAGAGTTCAGGGGTGTGCCTGGTGGAGAGTTCAGGGGTGTGCCAGGTACAGGGTGCAGAGTTCAGGAGTGCACAGGGTGCAGAGTTCAGGGGTGTGCCTGGTGGAGAGTTCAGGGGTGTGCCAGGTACAGGGTGCAGAGTTTAGGAGTGTGCCTGGTGCAGAGTTCAGGAGTGCACAGGGTGCAGAGTTCAGGAGTGCACAGGGTGCAGAGTTCAGGGGTGTGCCTGGTGGAGAGTTCAGGGGTGTGCCAGGTACAGGGTGCAGAGTTTAGGAGTGTGCCTGGTGCAGAGTTCAGGAGTGCACAGGGTGCAGAGTTCAGGGGTGTTCCATGTACAGGGTGCAGAGTTCAGGGGTGTGCCTGGTGGAGAGTTCAGGGGTGTGCCAGGTACAGGGTGCAGAGTTTAGGAGTGTGCCTGGTGCAGGGTGCAGAGTTTAGGAGTGTGCCTGGTGCAGAGTTCAGGAGTGCACAGGGTGCAGAGTTCAGGGGTGTTCCATGTACAGGGTGCAGAGTTCAGGGGTGTGCCAGGTACAGGGTGCAGAGTTCAGGAGTGCACAGGGTGCAGGATTCAGGAGTGTGCCAGGTACAGGGTGCAGGGTTCAGGAGTGTGCCAGGTACAGGGTGCAGAATTCAGGCTGCAAAACTGGGTGTGAGGGTCACATGAGAAGGCCTGGCAGCCCTTGTGTTTGGCATACAGTATATGCTGTAGGGTCTGGTAAAGGAGGTGGGACATGGCCGGTGGGTGGAGCTTTGCTCTGTATACAGGAGGAGTAGTGCTCACCTGTAGGGTGAGGTCTAGTGAAGGCGGGTATAGCTGATAGGCAGAGCTGTGCTCTGTATAGAGAGAGTTGTTCACCCGTACGGGCCGTCCCAGGAGGCGGGACTGTGGCCGGCAGGTGGAGCTGTACTGTGTAGGCGGGATGTTCCACCTGTAGCGTGCAGTGCAGTAGGCGGTCCTGTGGCCGGTAGGTGGAGCTGTGCGTCCGAAGAGCAGGAAGTTTATCTCTTGATCCCAGTACGGTGCGGACGGCAGCGCTTTAGTGGGCGTACAGAGAGTTCTCCAGTACAGCTCCTTCTGTCACCCGGCCGGGCTCCGCTCTATGGTGTGGTATTCCCCGGACTGTCCTCGTGTGGTGTGTGTGTATCGGTGTAATGCCCCGGGAGGGGGAGGAGGAGGGCACTGAGCAGCCCGGCCGGGTGGAAGGCATGTGGTGCTGAGCCGTGTATCGGCAGCAGATGACGTGGAGTAGCACTATGAGCAGCGGATACAGCAGTCTGGAGGAAGACTCCGAGGAGTTTTACTTCACCGCCAAGACTTCCTTCAAGAGGAGCCCGTGGAAGGGAGCCAGGGGCCAGCATGTGAGTATTCACCGAGGGAGGGAGGGGGCCATCCATCCGTCATCCATCCGTCCCCTGTGTGAGCTTCATATGGGATGATGGCAGTGCTCCACCCACAACTGCCCATTATTGATGAGCTGTGTGCCCTGTACATCTCACATGTCCACTCTGTACTCTCTTACATGGTATTTGGTGTCCTGCTTTATGTAAGGACTGGTATCCACCACAATCCCTGCATTCAGTGTGCGCTTCTCTGTGTGTGGTATCATGCGATTAATGTGCGTTCTTTATTTTTTAAATTTTTTGTTATGTGTTCACAAGCAAAAAAGTGCATATTAAATGCCCTGCAATGGTTGTTACTAGTGCGACGTGACAAGTCGAAGACCATGTATTTTAATGGCCACTCTTCTAATTGCGACTCAAGTCACAGCAGCTCCAAAAAAAGCTTCCTGCATTACTTTGATGCGACTTGAGTTGCATACAGTGTAAAGGTCACAGCGGAAATCACACAACTTTGGACTAATGATAACGGAGCCTAAATGAGACCCATTGAAATTCTTTAATTTTTTTGCTTTATACATTTGTACTGCGTTTTTTTTTAAAAACGCACTATACATCGCCTGGTGTAAAAGAGTCCCTGGTTCCAGGTTTACACGTAAGCTGATCGCAAGCATTTCCCAAACTTTCAGGCAAAACGCACTGCTCTTTAGCAGAATACTTCTTATTGGCACCCCCACACATCAGAAAACGGTGTGTGTTTTTTTTCAGGGGCGCAAAGCCACTTGGTCCCGGAGCACTTTGCGGCAGTGTTTTGAAAAAAACGGTTGGGGACTTTTACCTGTAAGTGTTTACGTGAACAGGCTGTGAAATGCAGCACACTGGGCCTATGTAGATAAACCTAGACTAAAGGCAGCCCAGCCAACACATAAACGCATCAAGAACTGTGCCACACCGTTTTTGTGGTGTTTTTTTTTTTTTTTTTGGAGCACAGCAAGACATGGTCATGTGTTGGGGGTGCTGTAGCACAGGTACCTCACTGTACAATGAAGGTCACCCCTACCCGCTGATGCCTCATCCCTTTAAACAGAACACATAATTACACAGGTTTAGTGGCTGATTAAGGTGGTAATTAAACTCACTTGGTGCCACATCTGCATTAAATCAGCCACAGAACCTGTGTAATTCATATGTGATTCGGGTTTAAAGGGGTGAGGTGGCAACTCTAGCTGAGGCACACAGTGTGTATTACTGCAGGCAATGGTGAAGCAGGCCTAAATAGTCACTGAGGTTACATAGGAGCAGCAGGTGGTGTTCACAAAGATTTCCAGGGGGTTTCTGTAGCTTAGCCGTCTTGTCATTTGCAGAAACGAATTTAATGAACTTGGAATCCTAACAGACTTTTTTTTTTTTTTTTTTTTTTTTTTTTATGACTGATTCAACAGGTTTTCCTTGTTCTGAAACAAATGTAGTCTTTTGTTACTGAAACTGTCAGCTTATCTGCTGCAGCAATCTGAAAGCATTGATCAGACTAAAGTATGGCAAATGATACGCACTGCGATTTTATTTACCCCCCCCCCCATTTCAGCTTCATGTATCTGAAATGACAGGTGTCTACAAATAGCAGCGACCACTCAGCCCATACAGTACACTGGCAGGCTGACAAGCTTCTCACAGCCAGCAGTGATTGTGAGCAAACAGTCAGCTGTGACCACCGTTGGCCTGTTGCATTGTGTTGTATGGGCTGAGCAGTCGCAGGTGTGTGTGTGTGTGTGTGTGTGTATACAGCCATTCAGTAATCTTCAGAGTCTCGCTACTGGAAATTGAAGGGTGCGCTACTCACCTGTGTGAAAGCAGCCTATTTCTGGTCCTAGGCAGATCGAAATTTGCCTGATTCCTGATAAGTTGGCCAAAATTCTAGTTGTGGCCAGCCCCCTTGGCACCACAACATAAATCCATTGGTCGAAAATTACAGACCAAACAGTAACTGCATTTACTATGGTCCAATCAGATGCAGTCGCTGTTCAGGTGAATAGCCAGCATTGCAGATTCCTCCATCCGTGGCATTTAGGGATTGATTTACTAAAACAACAGAGTGCAAAATCAGGTGCAGCTGTGCATAGAAACCAGTCGGTTTCCAGGTTTCTTTGCCAAGGCTTAATCGAACAAGCTGAAGTTAGAAGCTGATTGGCTACCATATACAGCTGCACCAGATTTTGCACTCAGTTTTAATAAATCAATCCCTGTGGGTCAAGTGAGGCTTTTTATTTATCTCTCTCCCCCGCCCCCCCAAGACTGATTTTTAATACTGCCCCCAAAAAGTCTACTTAGACAACATTTGGACCTTTACAATGCCAGAAGCCCATTTATCAATGATCACAAACCAGCTTAATTTACTATTGAAAACAAAGCTGAAAGTACAATAGGCAATTTCCTGAGAATCCACACCCACCTTTTATAACAAGTGTATTGTGGCTGCCCTTTACTCCATTAGCACAGTGTACATTTATTATGTAATCTAGTTGTAGCAATTAGGACATAATTAAGTTCCATTTACAGTATTCAGATTCAGGTTTTTGCTAATCCCCAGATCCAGATCGTGCAAACTGCCAACGCCATAGCACACCGCAATCTAGTTTCTTGCTGGTCGTGTGTCTGTTTTTCGGGTAGGGTTAAATGCAGCTGTGTCTTGGCGTATCCCTGTGTGTGCCTCTCTTCTAATCCTCTGTGTATACGTCAGCCACATAGTGGCCCAATAATGTTACCTTCTCAATGTGCCCATATTGTATACAAGGCAACTGGAGCTGTACAGTGTCAGATATGACTCATGTCTTGAGTGTGTGAGGGGACAAGCTGGAAATTACAATGCCTCTTTAAACATTTTTGTTGGCTGAGTTGTTCAAAATGTATAGTTAGTTCTTGATAGTAGAATATATACACTTATAAATAATTTTCTAACATGCAAAGAAGCTTGGTTATGTGCTGCAAAAAATAGAATGCCACTCACTAGCTTTGAAGGGTAACTCCACTTTCATGGAGAAAAAAATATCTATCCTATACAATTGTAACACAAGTCATTTTGTAATCGAATGTTTATTAAAAATTGCCTCACCTTTTTCATCTGCAGCGCTCTAATTTTCTGTGAAATGTAGAGCAATATGGCTACCTGGAGGTGTTCTGTATACAGATGGTGTACAGAACACCTCCAAGAAATATTATTTCCTGCTTAAGTGATTGGCTTATTGAATTTTTTTTTTTCCTCCCCAGAAGTCTGCACTAATATACAAGTCAGATTTTTGGCATCCCATACTCCCAAAGGGAAATATTTTTTTTTAAAGGGATGCACACCCTGCCACTTTCCTCATTAGAGCCCTGCAATTGCAGCAGCTGATTGATAATTCTGAAGTTGCTCACATTCATTTTTCACAAACGGCTATTTCTTCAGAATAACAAAAGGTAGGAATTTGCTGCAAAGTTTGTTAAAATCCTTGGAATGTACATTAATCACCTAGAGGGGATTTTTTTTCTCTCAACAAAGGTGGAGTTATTCTTTAATATTTCTTTTAATGGTTGTTGACAGTCGGCTCCTTTCAAGATTTTTGGCAACTCTACTTGGCTTGCGCATATTTAACTGAAAGCAAACTGCACATAGTTGCTTTGTTTGCTTTTTGTTGTGTTTAATACTCCTTTATGTACAAGTTTATTTAGGAAATGTTTGGGACGTTTGTGGTGTTTTGGAGACTAAAATACCAAATCAATTGTAAAATTCAAGTTAGTTAGAAGCTTAAATTCTGGTAACCCAAGTTTAGATGACTTCAACTCTAAAACCTGTAACTCTAAATTGATCCTACTAATACTAAATCTGGAAAATAATTAGAACAACCTGAACTATCGCCATCAACTGTCTAGGGGTCTCTTGTTTTCTTAAGGCAAGGATCAGGATTTTTCCCTTCGATATGATGATGAGCACTTCCGGCATTAGAATTGTTGGTTATATGCACTTGGAGGTTCTGGGAGACCTCAGCAGAGTGTACACTCTTGGGAATACACGCATTCATTCTATTGGCACACTAGAAGCATTGGCAGGTCCCAGTGCTTTAGACTGGCAGACAACCTGCTCTTCATTCCTAGAAAGACAGCTGACTGTCTGGAGCTTGCCTTAATAATGGTCATCAGTTGTCTAGTCAGCCTAATTTCATTACCAATATACTAAACATGCGTGTATGTGTGTGGTGTGGGTTTTTTTTTTTTTTTTTCCATTGTTTAACCCAATGGCTGCATAAAGACTGTAGTAGACCTCCACATTGCTTTTTGGGCAGATGATGTAAAATGTTGTGCTGGTCCCCCACGGTTTCCTATTCATGATGCCATGGTGTGCCATGGGCATATGCCACAGTGTATGGATTATAGGGTGCTTTGGGCCAGACCAATGGCAACGGTTTGCAAGACACATTCAAACATCATTAAAGTGTTATATTTGCCCATAGTGACCCAGATTTTTGTAATTAGAAGACTTGTTTTATTTCTTTACATTCTAATGGACCCTTTTGACAGGGCTGTGTTCCCTGAATGCCTCCAGCATGCTGTGCCTCCACTTATTTCTCCTGTGATTTGTTCCCATGTTTGAGTAATTTAAGACAGATGTAGGCGTCCACACTGTAATTTTTCATGCATGACATTCTGGAGGTTTTTCTCGTGTTTTTACTTATTCATTTGTGAGCACCTGAGCAAAATCTACTTTCCGTGACCCAACTATGAATATTGGTGGACCCCTCAATATTATCATGAACATCATTGTTTGTAAACATGTTACTAGTTAATACCAATTTAGAAAGTGGCACCATGTTATGGATGTATTTCTTTGTATATGTAACTTAATGTATCATGAGCTTCATATAAAGTCCCACCTTTCTCGATTTGCATCTTTGCTGCCTCCTGCTGCATTTTTGTTTCCTTGACTCATGACTGCCATGAGATTATGGTTACTTGGGGCTGTGAGGCAATTGAAAGGCTTTAGCATATTGATATTTCCAATGACTGCTTATCCTTCGGTAAACAGCTCTTTAGATTGCTTCTTTTTGGTTAGGTCATTGCTACCTGCATTTAGTGTGTATGTGTATATAAATAATATATTATACACACCAGAATGTCGCTTAAAAAAAGCATTGTTTACTTGGCCGCAACCAGCCATTCACTTGTATGCCAGGCTAAATACAGCAAGGCTCTCTGGGTACTGGAAATCACCAGGAAATTTATGCTAGGCATGTAATCTGCCTAGAAAAGCCCTGTGTGCATAAAACCTTGGAGTGTATCTATAGCCAAAAGCTTGTTATTGGGGAGTGTGGGTTTTTTTTTTTTTTTTTTTTTTTTTTTTTTTTTTCTGTTCATCGCTGAAGTTCCGTAATATTGCTTTTGATTTGATCATATTTTACAAGCTTTTAAGGGCTTGTTCACACCAGTAACCTGCATTTATCCAGTGCAGAAAAATGCACATTACTGCAAAGGTACATGGGGAAAACAGTGATTTTGTATGCTTTAAACACATAAGAATGCACATTACCCCGGGGCTTGACCTCCCAAGTCACCACCGCTATTGGAAATTGTGTCCCGGCGCCTAGGCTTATGTCAGCTCATTAACTATTGGAGAGATGCACAATTTTATTGCCTGGGACATGCAGTTCTGGGTGCTGGGCAGGAAGTGTGTGTGTGTGTGTGTGTGTGTGTGTGTGTGTGTGTGGGGGGGGGGGGGGGGGTTCTTCAACCTGACAGTCTGCTTCCTCACATACAGGTGAAATGCCATCTCTGTGTATTCCAGCTCTGCTTGCCCATCTGCGGAACCAGGACCGGCATAGCAGATGCTGCATCCCCATCTTTTTCCTGGCCTGGAAGTGGTGTATGATGTCACTTCTGGGTCCTCGTTGGCAGTTTCCCCGGCCACCATGGTCGGGAAAGAATGTAATGCAGTGCGATCTGCATAGACCCTGCATGTGTCTTTAAAGAGAACCTGTCACCAAAACATCACATAGGGACTTTGTTTCCTGTGTGATGGGGGGAGGGGAGAATTATCAAGCCCTGCATTACTGCACATGTATTTTAGTGCCTTTTTTTTTTTTTTTTTTTTTTTTATGTGCAATATGGTGTAAAATGAATATGTAAGCAGAACAACCAATTAAATACACATTTGAAATTGGAACATATAAATTGTTTTCCTCCTATGCAGACAGGAAACTCGAAAGGTTTGCAAGGTAATATCAGTGTTTTTGTGTGTCGCAAGAGTGCCTGAATCCTTGCGATTCATGTATGTGTGTTTTTAGTGGTTTGCTTGTCAATCGACTTAACTCCAGGCCATTCCATTTCTTGCAGGAACTACTAGACTGATGTTCCACAAGAGTGTCATGTGCTGGTCTTTGATGTTTAATGTAGTAATTACTATGATTGCTTTCCACACATACAAGTTGTGCTTTTTTTTTTTTTTTTTTTTTTTTTTTTTTTTTTTTTTTTTCCTTTTAATTACTTTGCTGGCTGTGTGTTCCCTATAATTTACTTTGTTGCTTGCATATGTCATCTGTCTTATATATCCGGTTTCCATGATATCAATAATAATATCGAGCTGCAGATTTTCAGAGGCTTTTAACAGTGTTGTGGGGTGTTTGGTTCTTTATTTTATTTATTTTCACCTTTAACATAGCTGGAAAGTGGCCCAAAATTTATCTTCTGAGCAGTTGGTGGATGTACATGCCCACATTGCATTTTATTCTCATTGGAACAGTATTGGGTGGCAAAATCCAACCTGGCCAATTGATTCTTCTCCTGGAGGCTCGGTTCACATTGGTGCGATGCAGGAACCCTGCAAATCCACTGCATAGGCAGTTCTCACTGCCATATGCAAACTGCTGGGAGTTTCAATACAAAGTTAATGACACCCTCAGAACAGTTCGCATATCGCAATGCAAACTGTCCATTCGGACAGGGATCGGATCACATGGGTGTGAACTCCCATGCAATCCGATTCTGGTGTGTACCAAAAAAAAGGGTCCTGCACGACTTTGGTCTGAATGCGTTACAAATTCAGCCATACAATATGTATGGCTGAATTTGCATCGCACAGACATCGCATGTGATTTGCCCGGCAGGCTTTTTAACACGTGGCAGTTTAAAGGGTTGAGACAAACTATTTAAAGGGATTCTAAAATCCTAGATTGTTTTAATAAAAAAAAAAAAAAATTGCAGAATTACTACGTACCTGCTCTGTGTAATGGTTTTGTGCAGAACAACCCTGATGCTCTGTGTGCACGCTCGATCGCATGCCAGGTTGCCTGCGTCTATTTAGACACACAGCCCGACTCAGCTCCGCCACCGCCAGACACGTCCACGCTGCTCTCGGCCCAGCCTGTGGGATGGGGGAGAGGGTAGAAGAGCAGCTATAGATGTGCACATGCTGGACCGAGATTGGTGAGTATTTAGGGGGGGCTGCAGGGGGAGCTACTACTAAAAGATATTTTTTTGCCTTAATGTTGAGACTGTATTAAGTTAAAAAAAAAAAAAAAAATATTTACAACTTTAACACTGACACAAAGGGTTCCTTTTTTTTTTTTTTTTTTTTTTTTTTTTTTTTTTTTTTTTTTCTTCGTTTCTGTAAAAACCTTTGTCCCAAAAAATAAAAAATCTGCAACTGCTTAAGTAGCTGGAGTTTAGCTGTAGTTTGTGTTCTAAAAGTCCATCTAGCACTACCCTCTTCAGAGTTTGACAATGCTGCCTGCTGTCCAAGGTTGGCTACACTGCTCCTCCATACATACAGTGGAGTGAGTGTAGCCATCTGGTCATATGTTACTGACCATATGAAAATGAAGGAACAAACACTTAAAAAGAAAATAAATGTAGCCGCAACATCCAAGGATTGGTAAGTTGCAGTATATCACATTTTTTGTTTTTGCAGTTAGATGCACTTTAATAAAGAGTAACTTTAGTCCCCTTCGTTTTGGTTCTGCCCCCTCAGATCTGTCAATTTCATTTTTCTGTCACGTGTGCAAATGTGCTGAATGGCTCTTCCTGGCTTGCAGGTCCTGGGAGAACCCTTCGACATGTGGGGAATTTACTGAGCATGTGCAGACACAGCAGTTTTGGTGATTGGAAACAGTCTGTCTTTGCGTGAGCGCAGGGAAAACCTGCATAGGTGTGCCATAGAACACTGCCAGGACCTGAAGCCCTGCAGCATATCTAGGAGGGGGATTGGCATGTTCTTCCCTAGGTGAGATATTCAGAAGTGCAGCACAAAAAGTCACATTTAAAAAAAATACATAAAATTATTATACACATGTGAGAGAGGGAAAGGAGGCAGGGCAAAATGAAAGTTAATTTTGGGTAAAGATCTGCTTCAAGGATATCATCTCTTCATGAAATTTATCATCTTGTTTCTGGTGGCATTTCATAATCCACTACAGTTAAAGTGTATCATGAAAGGTCAGTTTTTTTTGTGGGTTTTTTTTTTTTTTTTTTTCCCAGTAAGTACGTGTTTGCATAAAATTTTTCTGAAAGTGATTTTTCACGTTATCAAAACTTGTATGCTTACTGTTTTATTGCTGTACTACTTTATGCTTCCCAGTTATGGAAGGGTTAACCCTTGTGTGCTATGTCCTGGGGATAGTAAACATGTAGTCAATGGGACAGCTAAAGCGGCAGAAATTCCTCCTATTATGTACTGGTTTGGTTTTCCAGCTCAGTGAAGGACTGGTAGTTTAGAACAATCTGTTCATGTGCAGAAACGATTTTTTCAGAAGGCCTTGAATTTCTGGATGAGGTTCCAGGGAAGGACTTCCTTATGCTGAGCAGGCCAAGGGAGATGCAGACTTCAAGCCACGTAGTAGTTTGGGTTGGTGTTGCCTAAAGGGCATTGTGATATTAGAAATGGCAGTTTTTAAGCACCAATCCTTCAGTTATGCTAAAGCCCAATTATTTTGGGAAGAAAAAAGTGTCCAAGAGGCAGTAAACAGGCAGGTGAGCCACTATTTTAACATCCGTACCATGGCCAATTAACGTAGCCAGTGGCCTTACACACGGTGGTGGTGCGACACTCTGTACAACCGGTTACATCTGACAGGCAGTAACACCACCAAACGCAACCTTTGCAATCCTTTTTTTTTTTTTTTTTTTTTTTTTTCGCAGGAGTGGTGAACAGCATTGAATTGGTAAATGAGGATTTAAGCTCACCACAAACATTACAATCTGTATAATCTCCATTTTAGATCTACGAACCTATATCTAGTGCAAGGACCTGCCTGACTGGACAGATTTAGGTTAATCCTCATTATGTAGTTTTCGTAAATCTAAAGTTGATTGTACCTTTTTTTTTTTTTTTTTTTTTTTTTTTTGTATGTTGAACCTAAGATTGCTTCTTTGCCCAAGCACTAGTCTTATAAATGTGAAATAAGTTAGATAAATTTGTACAAGTCAGTCTGTACAGTTTATATAAAAATCCTCAAAGCGTTCCTAGATTTCTTCATCCTGTATGCGCTGAATAGCTCACTTAGAAGGGGGGGGGACCACTTTAACCATGTAACCTTCCTTCCTTCTTTTTTTTTTTTTTTTTTTTTTTTTATTATAAGACACGTAGTCAGTTTTCAGCATCTAGTCAAACAAAAGTGCTCAGCTGAATAGAGCCCCAGGACTCTGAGTCGCTGACCGCTTTCTGAAAGAAATTGAGGACACCAGCATCTCCCTTAGGCGAGGAATTCTGCATTCATTTTAACTTCAACGGGATACATGTTTACTCTCTGTTTAAAGAAAACTAACTTTATGTTGCTGCATTATCCTCCTTAGCCCACAAAATAGATCTTTTATTACCAATATGTTGTGTATTTGATTAATAAGGGCTCTTGCTATTTATTTTTTGCTGATATGAAGGTAGCTCAGTGGGTCGGTTTACACGGGCACGTAAATATCGATTAAACTACTGCCATGTTTAGATCTGTGGGGAAGGGGGTGGGGGAACTGCGTACCTTACACGTGCTTGCATCCATTTACTGGCTACATCTTGCTGCCTTAACCTCCGTTTCCAGAATTCGCCCCTTCCTGACTAATGACACCACAAAACAACTTATTCACTCCTTGATTATTTCCTGCCTCAACTACTGCAACTCTCTCTCCTCACTGGCCTAGCCTTACACAGGCTATCCCCCCCTTCAGTCTATTATGAATGCTGCTGCTAGACTAAATACTAACCACAACATACAGGGACATCCACAGCCTTGCCCCCAGCTACATCCCCAACCTTATCTGCAGATATTGCTCTCCCTCCACCAGGACTTTCCCAGAGCCTTGCCCATCCGCTGGAACTCCCTACCCCAGTATGTCTGGTCAGCCCCTACCCTGTCTGCCTTTAGGCAATCCCTGAAAACTCACTTATTCAAGGAAGCCCCTCCCACCTCCATCAGATCATCCCCCGCAGTTATTACTTTTTTTTTATACAGTCTTCCCCCTACCTTTTTAGATTGTTGGCTCCATGCACAGGGCCCTCTCGTCCCTTCTGTATTGTGATTTGTACTGATTCCCACCCCCCACCCCCCCCAAGATGGTGCTATATAAATTCTGTATAATGTATAAATCACACCTCCCCTTTACTTGGCATTGTGGTAGCTAGAAGAATGTTCACACGGATATACGTGTGTAAATGGTCACACTATACAGTCCATTTTTGTTTTTTGGGAAGGAACTTTCTGCCAGAAAGATCCAATGTTTATACATCTTTTGTGTGCAAGGACTCTAAGAAAGCTTTGCGCTAATCTTTGCATTTTATGATTTATCTAGCTGCAAGGCTTGACATAAAAATGTTCCTATCACTTTCTGCTTGAAATTTTGTCAGAACTATGGTCTCGTTTACACTTGCCGTTGGGAGGCAGTAAAACCCAGGTGGCTGAGGTGTATTTTTTACTGCTGTACAACAGGAATTCTACCTGTTACTTTCGGTCATGACCTCCTGCTGAACACGACCTGTTCAAGTGAATGGAGCTGCACCGCAACCGTGTGGAGTGGCAGTCCTTGCCTCAATTGTAAACTAGCCCTAAAAAAAAAAAAAAGTGGCCTACAATTTTGGTCAGTTTGTGGAATCTACTGAAAACTTATAGAACTTTACAGGTGCATGACTTGGTAAATCTTGACATGCAGCGGAGATGAAGAGTTAGGCCAGCCATAGACTAAGCAAATTTTTCCTGCAACTACAGGGTCCCTCCCACTGAGCCATTGTGTTCTCTAGACGGGGGAAGCCGTCCCTGCCAGGAGAACAGTGAAACAGCTCCTAGGGATAATCGCATGTAGAATCCGGCAGACTGGTGTTACCCAAGTTGATCGATCATCTTGGGTACATTTGGCCTGCCCCATACATGGTTTGAATCTTGTTTGGTTCCTGCTGAACAGACTGAGATTCGAACGGTCTATGGCCGGCCTTAAGCTGGGCATACAATAATTTGAGTTCGGCCTGTCCAGAAGTTGGGGTTTTTGTTTTTAATCAGCTTTATATTTAGATCTACTCCCATACGCTTAGTTATATCTCCTTGCATAGGATATAAGCAAGTGTTTTGTGGTCATTTTCAGTAGCTTCTCATTCTTGGGTTGTAGTATTGGTAAAATTGTACTAAAAAATGTGGGCGAGAGGTCCACTTTAAATGATGGAAGAGTTCAGACACAGTGCAGTGGCAGAGCACTAGGTGTTTCCCATCTGTGATGAGCTCATCTGATATTACATCACTTATCTATGTGTCTCACACTCTCCTCCAAGTAGACCTTCACTGCATACAGCAGCCTGCTCACAGTAAATACATGCTGTTCTCTCGTCTGATGTGGAAACTTACATTTTATTCAGATATTTATTATACTTGCAAGGTTTTTCAGTAGTGTGACCTGTTAAAAGTATTTAAAACTTCTGCAGTATTTAGCTGCTTTGCATCTATGAATTTCAAGCATTAGGCGGGGTTCTGGCTTATAAGTGATGGAGTTAGAAAGATGAAACCTTTAAATATCTTAAATTCCATACTGTCGCAACTATTGAAGTGTATCTTTTTAGATCTAGTTGTCACCAGTCTGTGAGCTAAAATGGGCTATTTTTTTAGCATGCAGACTTGTGTTGGTTGTGTAGGTGATGAGGGGCAGTGCATTGCTTTTCTTTTTTTCTTCTGTGCCCTTGTGTTGAGCCTGCAGTGATCTGCGCAGATTAACCACAAGCCAATGGATGTAGTGCGAGCAAGCTCTTGAAACCTTTTGTTTTAGATTTTGTTGGCTCTGTTCCCTTCTGGGAAATTCACCCCTCTATTTGTAATGTCAACCAAAAAGTGGGGGTAAATCCAAATTTCTTGATTTTTGTCCCCCAAACAGGCAAGGGGGAAATCTTTCAATGGAGACACCTGTCAAAAAGGAATTCCCCCTCACTTTAGGAGACTTCCTCTAACTTCTTGTTGTATCTCCTGGGACAGGAAGGGGAGGGAACTTTCCCCAGTAGTACACAGCAAATTCAACGGGCAGGGGTTTTGGCTGTTTTTTCTTGCGTGTGTTTTTTTTTTTTTTTTTTTTTTCCTACTTTTGTCTAAACCGAGAAAACCGTGTTTTGCCTGTACATACACGTTTAATGCTTTGCAGAACACATTTATATAGGGAAGGTAACAATCCTCCTTGTTTAGGTTTTGCTGCCCAAGTACATGTGTCATAAGTACAGGTTTGGATAGGTTTATCATTGACGTGACCTCCTTGAAAGCAATGCCAGCTTTGTATATAGAAGGATGTTTTCAGTCTCCACCCTGCTCAGACTTGTTGTACAGCTCCTTACAAGTGGATACCTCTGCTCTCTGTGGAGATGAGACTTCAGTTTGCTTTAGTCCCACACTATACATACAGTAGTTATGTCTGGTTCTTTGAAAAAAAAATTCTTTTTTTTATGTGTTAATGCATATTAATGCATAAATAACCATGCATGGCATCTCATAGACATTAGTGTCTAATAGGACATACATTGCCTTGCAAACATTTTCATACCCCTTAATTTTCCACATTCTGTCATGTTACAACCAAAAATGTAAATGTATTTTATGTGATAGACCAACACATAGTGGCACATAATTGTGAAGTGGAAGGAACATTTAAAAATGGTCAATTTTTATTTATTTTACAAATATCTGAAAAGTGTGACGTGCATTTGTATTCAGCCCCCCTTCTCGAGTCAATATTTTATAGAACCACCTTTTGGTGCATTTACAGCTACAAGTCTTTTTGGGGATGTCTCTACCAGCTTTACGAATCTAGAGTGACATTTTTACCCATTCTTCTTTGCAAAATAGCTCAAGCTCTGTCAGATTGGATGGAGAGCATCTGTGAACAGCAATTTTTAAGTCTTGCCACAGATTCTCAATTGGATTTAGGTCTGGACTTTGGGCCATTCTAACACATGAATATGGTTTCATTTAAACCAGTGGTCTTCAAACTGCGTCCCGGGCCAGATGTGGGCCTTTGCTTGCCTTTATCTGGCCCTTGGCACTATTCATCTTACTGATGGAGTACACTATTCTGCCCACCGACACCAACAGTGGGGCATCATTTCTGCCATTGGCACCATCAGTAGAGCACTCTTCACCCCCCTCCCAAAATACCACAGATGGGACACTGTTTACTCCCACTGATACCAAAAATAAACTCATTCCTGCTGGCCACAGTATTTGGCTCCATCCATCTTCTCATCAACTTTGACAAGCTTCCCTGTCTCTGCTGAAGAAAAGCATCCCCACACCATGATGCTGACGCCACCATGTTTCACGTTGGAGAAGGTGTGTTCAGGGTGATGTGTGCAGTGTTAGTTTTCCGCCACACAGCGTTTTGCTTTTAGGCCAAAAAGTTCATTTTTGGTCTCATCTGACCAGAGCACCTTCTTTCACATGTGTTCCGTGTCCCCCAAATGGCTTCTTGCAAACTGGACTTATGTCTTTCTTTCTTTCAACAATGGCTTTCTTCTTCTTGCCACTCTTCCATAAAGGCCAGATTTGTGGAGTGTACAACTAATAGTTGTCCTGTGGACAAATTCTCCCACCTGAGCTGTGGATCTCTGCAACACCTCCAGAGTTATCATGGGCCTCTTGGCTGCTTCTCTGATTAATGCTCTCATTGCCCGGCCTAACAGTTAGGTGGAAGGGTTTGTCTTGGAAGGTTTGCAGTTGTGCCATACTCTTTCCACTTTCAGATGATGGATTCAAAGATATATATATATATATATATATATATATATATATATATATATATATATATATATATATATATATATATATATACACACTTCTATATAACCCTGCTTTTAAACCTCCCCTAACTTTTATCCCTTTTTTTATCTCTAACAAACCTCTGAGGGCTTCACAGAACAGTTGTATTTATACTGAGATTAAATTACACATAGGTGGACTCTATTTACTATGGTGACTTCTGAAGGCAATTGGTGCCACTTTGCTCTATCACCTAAAAGACAGTATCTCGCAAAAGTGATGTACATCCCTCACATTTTTTTTTTTTTTTTTTTTTCTCTTTAAATATTTAATTCTCTTTTCATGTGACAACACTGAAGAAATGACACTTTAAATTGTAGCAAAGTAGTGAGTGTACAGCTTGTATAACAGTGTAAATTTGCTCTCACCTCAAAATAACTCAACACACAGCCATTAGCCATGTCTAAACCGCTGGCAACAAAAGTGAGTACACCCCTAAGTGAAAATGTCCAAATTGAGCCCAATTAGCCATTTTCCCTCCCCGGTGTCATGTGACTCAGTTGGTGTTACAAGGTCTCAGGTGTGAATAGGGAGCAGGTGTGTTAAATTTGGTGTCGTCACTCACTCTCATACTGGTCACTGAAAGTTCAACATGGCACCTCATGGCAAAGAACTCTCTGAGGATCTGAAAAAAAGAATTGTTGCTCTACGTAAAGATGGCCTAGGCTATAAGATTGTCAAGAACCTGAAACTGAGCTGCAGCACGGTGGCCAAGACCATACAGTTTACTAGGACAGGTTCCACTCAGAACAGGCCTCACCATGGTCGACCAAAGGAGTTGAGTGCACATGCTCAGCGTCCTAGCCAGAGGTTGTCTTTGGGGAAATAGACATAAGTGCTGCCAGCATTGCTGCAGAGGTTGAAGGGGGGGGGGGGTCAGGGGTCAGCCTGTCAGTGCTCGGACCATATGCCGTCCAATTGGTCTACATGGCTGTCATCCCAGAAGGAAGCCTCTTCTAAAGATGATGCACAAGAAGCGTGTGTGGTGGCAACCCAGGTGAGTACAAAAACAAGTGTGTCTTGCCTACAGTCAAGCATGGTGGTGGGAGTGTCAAGGTCTTGGGCTGCGTGAGTGCTTCCAGCACTGGAGAGCTACAGTTCATTGAGAGATCCATGAATGCCAACATGTACTGTGACATACTGAAGCCGAGCAAAATCCCCCACCCTTCAGAGACTTGGCTGCAGGGCAGTATTCCAACATAACGACCCCAAACGCACCTCCAAGACCACCACTGCCTTGCTAAAGAACCTGAGGGTAAAGGTGATGGACTGGCCAAGCATGTCTCCAGACCTAAACCCTATTGAGCATCTGTGGGGCATCCTCAAATGGAAGGTGGAGGAGCGCAAGGTCTCTAACATCCACCAGCTCCATGATGTCGTCATGGAGTGGAACAGGACTCCGGTGGCAACCTGTGAAGCTCTGGTGAACTCCATACCCAAGAGGGTTAAGGCAGTGCTGGAAAATGGTGGCCACACAAAATATTGACACTTTGGGCCCAATTTGGACATTTTCATTTAGGGGTATACTCACTTTTGTTGCCAGTGGTTTAGATATCAATGGCTGTGTGAGTTACTTTGAAGGGACGGCAAATCTACACTGTTATACAAGCTGTACTCTCACTACTTTACATTGTAGCAAAGTGACCTTTTCTTCAGTGTTGTCACATGAAAAAATATAATATATTTACAAAAATGTGAGGGGTGTACTCACTTTTGTGAGATGCTGTACATTTTTAAGTTTGTTTTTTTTTTTTTTTTTGTAACATGACAAAATGTGGAAAATGTCAAGGGGTGTGAATACTTTTTCAAGGCACTATAGCTCGTTGACTAGCTGGACAGGTACAAGTCGCCTAACATCACTTGTAAATGTAAAAATGATGACTATGTTCCTTTCAGGTTTAAGTCAGTCTCCCTTTACGCTACCAGTTAACAGTCTGAACAGTATGCTAAAAATGTATTGCTTATGGGTCCATGGCTTACAGCCCAACAGTGCGTTACCAAGTTACAAGAGTGCATGCCTGCTCAAACTACAAATCCTCCTTCCCCCAGATTAAAACGGCAGAGATGTGTTGTGACTTGCTGTTCATGCTGAAAATCTTTTGTGGTTCTCTTTTCAGAGGTTACAGCACTGTAATTGTGCCCTGTTTTGTTTAAAAGGGAACTCCCACTTTAAAGTAAGGGTAATTTATTTTATTTTTTTAAAAATAAGTAACAAACCTATCATACTTGCCTCCACTGTGCAGCTCGTTTTGCACAGAGTGGCCCTGAACCTGCTCTTCTGGGGTCCCCCGGTGGCTCCACCCCGCATCTGATAACCCCCTCGGAGAAGCGCTTCTCTCAGGGGGTTACCTTGCGAGCGCGCTCCCTTCAGCGTCCATAGCCACCGAATGCAGGGCTCGGCCCCGGCGTCATTGGATTTTATAGCAGCGGGAGCCAATGGCTGCACTGCTATCAATCTATCCAAGAGCCAGAAGCCTGTAGAGAGTGCGTCCCAACAACTGAAAGAAGGGGTTCAGGTAAGTAAAACGGGGGGGCCGTTTACTACCAGGTGTCTTTTTCACCCTCCCAGCATGTGCCACTCAGTCCTGGAGTACTGTAAGCCCACCCTCTCTGATGTGCTGCCCCCCCCCCCCCCTTTAACCTAAGAGGTATGTCAGCGACAGATGGGCAGAATGATGTGTTTGTTGTTCTGCCTGAAGAGGACTGGAAGTGCTGGATAGAGAAGTTGCTGGACTGTAAAAAAAAAAAAAAAAAAAGTATAAGCGTGGCTTGTTTTTGTGTTCATGTCTTCCTGAGTGAGTGAATGATTAGAGGCAGTGCACTTGTCATGTAACTTGGGTTCATTTGGTGCCAAGAACTGTGCCCAGGATTCTGTGCTTCCTGTATGTTTCTTTCGTTTCACTAAAACCAACAATAAAATAAAACCTCAGCAATTGTCGTCCTGATGTTTCCTGTTTCTGGTTGGTCTAGTACTGCTGAATTTGCGCAAAGGTTTTTTCTTTAGAATGCTCTGTCTGATGCATTTAATAGGGGATATTCAGCTCTTTACAATGTGTTCTCTCGTTTCAACTTCAAATTTAAATTGTGCTATAATCATTTAACTTCTACAGGATATACAGTGAAATAATGCTTGGCTTTATTTGGGCTTGAACTGATATTTAGGTCCCTTTTACACAGCCATTTCAATCAGGTCTGCCTGTCTGTTTTTGGCTCAGTGATTTTCCCAGAAGTCTACATTAAGATACAAGTCAGATTTGTGGCATCCCCTGCAACAAAAATGTCATTTTTGGTGAGATGCTCCCAATAGGAAATCGCATCTAAAGGGAAGCAGATCCTGCAACTTTCCACATTGGAGCCCTGCAAGTGCAGCAGGTGATTGAGAATTATGAAACCACTCCCAGTAGATTCACTTTCCGCATTGACACAGGCGGTGTGATTTCTATAGAACAATTTGCAATAGTGTTAATCTAGCCTTATAGTTAGCTGGTCTTTGATTTAAAGTAGAATTATAGGCAAAGCGCCCTGTGTGTGTGGTGGTGGTGTTATGTGTGTGTGTTTTTTTTTTTTTTTTTTTTTTTTTTTTTTTTTTTTTTTTTTTTTTTGTTTTTTCACATCTGTGTCCGGTTGGGTAGATTTACCTGCACTTCCTGTCTCATAACCAAAATGGGAAGTGAGGGGAGATCCCTGCAAATTAGGGGAACCATTGGGGCCTCCAGAATGAGTGCCCCCATTGGTAGATTCCCCCTCCTATTCCTTTTTTGAGGACAACTCAAAATTTTGGGATTTTCTTTTTACTTTCACATTCAGTGGTAATAGCATGCAATACCAATCGAGGCTAAATCTCCTCCTAATGGGAACAGCAATGTAAACCTGACAGTGTTCTAATCCATCTCCACTCTATCTAAAACAAAAATGTTGCCTTTACTTTAAAGCGGAGTTCCACCCATAAAATGAACTTTACAGAAATCAACAATAAAATCCATCAGCAACATCAACTCGTTCACGGCTGTTGCTATGGTGTCCCTTGTAATCTGTCACTTCCTCTCCGTGGTGCTTGACGTCATTTCCCTTGGCGCCTGTGCTCGCTAGTGTTCCTGGGAAATGTGTCATCCTTTCCCAGGAGTCAGTGGGCAGCGCTGAGGGCTAGGTTGCCATAACTGGGCGGGCACTTCCTCCGCCCGTTGTGATGGCAACCAAAGAAGTTTCCACCGCTGCGATGTGCATAATGCGCGAGATTGGGAGGTGCATGCTGGTTATTCAGCAGCACCATATCCTGGAAAATCATCCTTGTGGGCTTCCCCTGCCCACAAGCAAGAACACACAAGAAGAAGAAATCTAAGGCTCGTTTTTATATAAAATACAAACTATAGAAGCGTAATATGTGTCTCCTAGTATGCTTATAATGGCTGGATTTAAAAAAAAAAAAAAAAAATGCTAGATGTCGTTGGAATTCTGCCTTAAGGTTCTGCATAACCAGAGCATAAGCTAGAAATCATAGATGTGTACAGTACAGCAATGTAAACCAGCATTGCTGAGCTTTCTTTTTTGAATGTGCTGATGTCTGGCTGTCTCTGGCTTCAATACTCTTATTTGCTGCATATTTGTCCTGGATCGGTTATTTCATAAAATCAAAGCTTCTTCCAGGTCAGTAAATGAAAGCATAGAAGATATTCGGCATGACTGCCAGGCAGTTGGCATTCTTAGACTGGCGTCATTCCAGCCTATCTTCCTATCGCAGGACACATTTTCTTAAGTGTTTTGTACTTTTTTTTTTTTTTTTTTTTTTTTTTTCTCTTCTTTTATGTTAAGTCCCTTGTATAACAACTTTGAAATATAAAACCCATTTCTAAACCATCTGTGAAAGGGGTCAGCTTTACTATAGGTATGTTAAAGATATTTTTGCCATTACTGGGAGAGAACGTTCTGCTATATGCTAACATACGTTCTAGTACAGGTGCTGTTTGTTCATTACTGGAAATATACAGCCACCTCTACCATTGAAAGTAAATACTCTCCTCCTGTACACAATGACGTTATTTGCATTGCAGTGAAGGTAGTGTTGCATATCTCAAGGCTTGGGTGTCTCAATAAAGTGTTTACATTTTTTCTTGTAC